>NC_069499.1:754439026-754476526 GCF_027579735.1 Bombina bombina | reverse complement strand
CATTACCTTGACATATCCAGAGCCGATAGTTAGGCAATCACTGCTATCTACATTCCAAATATAGATTATGTACACACACAACCATATTGTTAACAGACAGACCTGCTTTCAAAGACAATCAATAAAAAGTGCATTAATAGGATTTGCTTCTAGTAATATATTTAGAAACGGATTTTAAACATGAAAAAAATCTGATTTCTAAAAGCTAATAATGAAGTCAAATATTCATTACATTCTTACACGGCCCAGAGTAAGAGTCGTATCTAAATACACTAAAAAAACAGCTTACACGCACCCCCTTAAGGTGCCAAAATCTGCAACAGGTTTCAAAATAGAAAACCTTCCGCATGCTGTACAGCTATCCTACAAGCTGTTGGATCAAGCCCCAATATCCAGAAGCCTAAAACTGAAGCTGTTGGATCAAGCCCCAATATCCAGAAGCCTAAAACTGAAGCTGTTGGATCAAGCCCCAACATCCAGAAGCCTAAAACTGAAGCTGTTGGATCAAGCCCCAATATCCAGAAGCCTAAAACTGAAGGCCAAACCACTCAACCAGTGGTAACAGGGCACTAAGCCCGTCAGCCCTCCCCCACATGGAGGAGGAAACTCTAGGTCCTGATGAAATCAGATGTCAGAGTGACGCAGCGGAACCCTCCCCTGCCCGGTCATTTTTGACTGAAGGCTATAAGGACTGAAACAATCCTTTCCCGCCTTGCGAACCCACAGGTCCTATTGAATGCTTAGTTGAACATAAAAAAAACAATGATAACTTGAGCACTCAGTGCTACTACCGAACCAGTCCAGCAGAAACAGCACCACGTGTCTGAACAGCCACAAAATCGGACAAACCCGACAGGACCAGCCTGTACTCAGGGTCCTAACCGGCAAGCTGCATGAATTCTCCCACATGGGGGAAAAACAGACATTATTAAACATAGGACTAACGTGTCCAAAACAACTTTCGGAGAACAAAGTATCGATCCCAGATGACTCCCGAAGAAAACACAAATAAAAGACATTCCATCGTATACAAAATAAAATATAAGGCAAGCCGAAGGGTAACGCCCAAAAGACACAGACCTACAACGCAGGACCCAGCCAAACGGAGCCCCATTTTCAAAAAACTGGGAAAGATCTCAAACAAATGACAAACAGGAGATAACCCTCCATGTCTAATGAGGTGCACCATTCGAATTATCAGACTGAAATTCCCCATATCTGTTAACGATAGGGTCATTCAATAACTGAAAAAGAGTGTCTAAGCAACACGCTAAGAGCGCGCAATCCAGTAACGAAAGGCACAACACTCCAGAACAGTTACACCCCAGGGGAACTGTAGAGGCCCACCCCAAGGCAGAAGACCCGGACAATAGGGCATGAGCACAATCTAAACTAAACATCTGGACTTTGCCAGGCGGACCATCGCTAACATCTGGAAGCGAAAAACTTGGTGCAACCTCCTGGAACACTCCACCCCAATAAAGGAACATAAACTGGTTACCCGCGATGTGTAGAAGTATGAATAGTAGGGGGAACTCGCCTCCTGGAGGACGGTGCCCCCCAGAGGCGGATGGCTCAGCAGGTCCCTGATTCCCCGAGCCCGAGGAACCAGCACTCCAATATGCAATACAGAACAAAACTGGTCGACATGAGTCAACGAGGCAATCTAGAGTCATCAACCGGACACAGAATCTGAAACCAAAATAGTCTCGTATCAGAATCCTCTGTAACTAAATCTGAAATGAGCACAGTCTCAGCATCAGAATCCTCCATAACTGATAGAGGAAATATCAATATGGACTAAAGTATTAAAACAAAAACGGCACCTGACACCCACAATGGCTGGGGCACTCACCACCTCCTATGACCAGACCCCGGCGAACTAGAATATTCCCTTTCGCCACACCACGGTCAGGAATGCGGAAATGGGGAAACGGAACCACTCCCGAACACAAGGTGAAACGTACAGTCCAAAAAAGCATGCCCAACCAAAAGGCAGCATCACTTCACAAGGCATCAAAGTTCAACCATGAGCCCATAAACATCACACTTAAGTAGGTTGAATTAAATAAAAAACATGATTATAAACCCCCTTGTTCAATAATCCCCTTCAGGAGATATTAACACTCGATTGAAAGATACCAACGGAGACTCACTGAGACCAATATGTCATATAGTTAGACCCGCAAGGTTTTGTAGCCTCTCAGGAAGAACTTCTTCACATTACATTGACGATAAAGTAAAATGAAACAATCTAACTGGAATCTATGCTGTGGAACAGGAACACGACTTTTCAAGTGTGACAAATAGTGGCATCGCCTCCACCATGGACTTGAGAGAAGAAAGCAGCAGCAAAGTTAGACAACGCCGATAGCTTGAGGATCTGTATGGGATGGTTTCGCAAGAGACCTCTCCCTGCATCTCCGGACTAACTTTCATCCAAGCCCTCACTGAGAGACTGACGGGACTACTTAAAACTCCTGTCCCATGCCGAAGAGTACTACCTCCATAAGAGACAAAAAAAACAATATTAAAAATTCTGACACTTCTCTGCCAACCTCCTGGGATGTAAGGCAAAGAATGACTGGCTGGGGTGTCTTTGCCTCCTCCTCTGCTGGCAAGGCTCTTAATTCCAAAGCAATTAATGCAGCTGTGAACTATTTCCATTTAAAAAGATAATCAATAAATTATTTTTTTGTAATTTAGTTGATTGTATTTAATTAATGTGGTTGATTTGGTTGTGGTGTGGTGTTGGGTGTGGGTCAGGTTGGGTTTTGTTTTGCAGGTAGGTTTGTATTTGTTTTGACTAGGTAGCTGGTAGGTAGTTGATGGCTATTTGCTGGCTAGTCTGCCTGGTTAGAATGGATGCGGACTTGAAATGGAGGTAAAGCCTAGGCTAGCTACAATGTAGCTATTAGTTATACAGGTAGGTATTGGGTTTAAAGGACCATCATACAGTAATTTGCATAATCAACAAATGCATGATGAGAAGACAATGCAATAGCACTTAGTCTGAACTTCAAATGAGTATAGATTTTTTTAAATAAATTGAAAAGTTATGTCTATATCCACTCCCCCTGTATCATGTGACAGCCATCAGCAAATCACAAATGCATATACGTATATGCTGTGAATTCTTGCACATGCTCAGTAGGAGCTGGTGACTCAAAAAGTGTAAATATACAAAGACTGTGCACATTTTGTTAATAGAAGTACATTGGAAAGTTGTTTACAATTGCATGCTCTATCTGAATCAGGAAGTTTAATTTTGACTTGATGTCCTTTAAATAGAAATTATTTAGTTAGTGATGGGTAATTTTTATTTAATTTATTTTGATTATGTTGGGGTGGGGGTTGGTGGCTTTGGTGTGGTGGTGGCGGTGACGTTGGGGGCGGCAGATTGGGGGTTAGTAATAGTTAACAAGTGTTTGCTATGCGGGAGGGCGGCGGTTTGGGGTCGATGTGTTATTGTGGTGGCGCGATGTCCAGGGGGGGCCTCGGTTTGGGGTTAATGGGTAGTTTATGGGTGTTAGTGTACGGTACAGCTATAACTGCAAGACTCGTAATGGCAGCGGTAGTGAAAAAGCAGCGTTATGAGGCTTTTTAACTCATAACGCAAAACTTTGAATCTAGCCGAAAGTTAGTAAAATAAAATTTAAAAAAAAAGTTAAGAGGAATAAAAAGTTTAAAAAAAACAAAAAACAAACAAAATTAATTATAGGTGTAATGAGAAAAAACCTGTTGCAATGGACAGGCTCAATCAATTCATATCAGAATGAAGAAGTATTATGGGCAACCCTTCATTATATTGTTATGTTTTAAATATATGCATTTTTTATATCTAAAAAAAAAAAAAAAAAAAAAAAAAAAAAAAAAGAGAGAGAAAAAATCAATAAGCGGTAATGGGGGGGGGGGGAGGGGGGAGAGAAAAAAAAAACTGCAAAAATTCTAAAAAAAAAAAAAAAATTAAAATCACCAAATCTGTTCCTACGCACCATCATATCCAAATAATACTGGTTAAAGACAGTACCCACGCCTAATAAAAAAAAGTTTACCCTAGTTTGAGGTTTTTTTGTATCATTGTGTGTGCTTCACTGACATTATTTATCACGTGTCATGCCATCAATATCCAGCAAAATCGTTGCTGGATAAAGTAGCCTGGCATTAAATTTTGCTTTAATTAAACAAGTGCAGAACGGATCCATTTCCTTCCTTTTAGCGGCTGTTTCTGCTGAATAATCCTGAGAGAGTAATGTTTTGACTTTGAATTTTGAAGTAAATTGAAAAGTTGTTTAAAATGGAATTCTCTATATGAATCATGAAATAAATATTTTGGGTTTATGTCCCTTTAAGTGCTAACACTTTCAATGTTTGTTGTTGGAAGTAACTTATGTGTAGTTGCTAGTATAGTAAGATATTCCTCAGCACTTTTCTGAAAGCACTCTAAAATCGTGTCTCTGCTCTGCATGGGCTCGATCCGATAAAAATCGTCGCCCGCAAAAGCTGGCGATGCCAATATTTGCGCTGGTTTGGTATCACATATACGGCGTAACCTAGAAGTTTACGCGCGTATATTTTCTGCCGTCGCCCGTAGTTTTTTTGGGCCATAAGCAGGTATACCAAACCAGCGCAGTTTGGTATCCAATATACAGCGTAAGGACTTACGTGGCGAAAATGGAGAAATTTTACTTCCTTTTCACCTCGCCACAAAAAGAGCAGCCGTAAGAAGCCTTACGCTGACTATTGGAGCCCCCGTAACTCCCTAACTAGCTGCTAAATAAACCTAACACCCAACGCATGCGCAATGTCTATCTACCTGTCAACCGCAATCTCTAAATAAAACCTAACACCTAACCGCATGCGCAATGTCTACCTGTCAACCGCAATCTGCTAAATAAAACCTAACACCTAACGCATGCGCAATGTCTATCTCCCTGTCAACCGCGATCCCCCCGCCGCATCCCTAATAAAGTATTTAACCCCTAAAACCGCCGCCATCGTACATAAACTAACCCCCTACTGTGAGTCCCTAAAACCGCCACCATCTAACTGATCTATCCCCTAATGTGAACCCCTAAAACCGCCGCCATCTACCTGATCTATCCCCTAATGTGAACCCCTTACACCGCCGCCATCTACCTTATCTATCCCCTAATCTGACCCCTTACACCGCCGCCAGCTATATAATATTATTAACCCCTAATCTAATCCCCCTAAAATAATTATCTCTATTACCAGCCCCTTTAAAAGGGCCTTTAGCGGGGGCTTTGCCCCTAAGTAAAACAGCTCTTTCTGCCCTATAACCTGCCCTCCCTACACCGCCGCCACCTATATTAATAGTATTAACCCCTAATGTAAGCCCCTTACAACCGCCGCCATCTATATTAAAATTATTAACCCCTAATTTAATCTACCTACCCCCGCCCCGCCAGCTATATTATCTATATTAAACCCTAAGTATATTATAGTTAATATAGTTATTACATTATATATATTAACTATATTAACCCTAATTTATATTAGGGTTAATATAGTTAATATAGTTACTATAGTATTTATATTAAACTATATTAACTCTATCTAACCCTAACACCCCTAACTAAATTCTTATTAATTAAATCTATTCATATTATAAACTAAAATATTCCTATTTTAAATCTAAATACTTACCTATAAAATAAACCCTAAGATAACTACAATATAATTAATAATTACATTGTAGCTATGTTAGGGATTATATTTATTTACAGTAAATTGTTAATTATTTTAACTAGGTATAATACTATTAAATAGTTATTAACTATTTAATAGCTACCTAGTTAAAATAATTACCCAATTACCTATAAAATTAAATCCTAACCTAAGTCACAAATACACCTACACTATCAATAAATTAAATAAACTACAAATATCTATCTTAAAAATACAATTAAATAAACTAAACTAAATTACAAAAAAAAACAAACACTAAATTACAAAAAATAAAAAAAAAAAGATTACAAGATTTTTAAGCTAATTACACCTATTCTAAGCCCCCTAATAATAATAAAGCCCCCCAAAATAAAAAAATTTCCCTACCCTATTCTAAATTAAAAAAAGTTTCAAAGCTCTTTACCTTACCAGCCCTTAAAAGGGCTTTTTGCGGGGCATGCCCCAAAGAAAACTGCTCTTTTGCCTGAAAAAAAAAAAACACAATACCACCCCCCCCAACATTACAACCCACCACCCACATACCCCTAATAGTAACCCAACCCCCCTTAAATAAACCTAACACTACCCCCCTGAAGATCTCCCTACCTTATCTTCACCACGCCGGGCCAAACTCCTCATCCGATCCGGGGATGTCTATCAAGCGGTAAAGAAGAGTCTTCATCCGGCAATGTTTTTATCCAAGCGCAGCAAAGTCCTTCCTCCATCCAGCAGCACTTCCATCAAGCGGCATCTTCAATCTTCTTTCTTCGCTCCACCGACGCGGAGCATCCATCCCGGCCGACGACTGAACGACGAATGAGGTACCTTTAAATGACGTCATCCAAGATGGCGTCCGTCGAATTCCGATTGGCTGATAGGATTCTATCAGCCAATCGGATTAAGGTAGAAAAATCTGATTGGCTGATTGAATCAGCCAATCAGATTCAAGTTCAATCCGATTGGCTGAACCAATCAGCCAATCAGATTGAGCTTGCATTCTATTGGCTGATCGGAACAGCAATAGAATGCGAGCTCAATCTGATTGGCTGATTGGTTCAGCCAATCGGATTGAACTTGAATCTGATTGGCTGATTCAATCAGATTTTTCTACCTTAATTCCGATTGGCTGATAGAATCCTATCAGCCAATCGGAATTCGACGGACGCCATCTTGGATGACGTCATTTAAAGGTACCTCATTCGTCGTTCAGTCGTCGGCCGGGATGGGGTGCTCCGCGTCGGTGGAGCGAAGAAAGAAGATTGAAGATGCCGCTTGATGGAAGATGCTGCTGGATGGAAGAAGACTTTACTGCCGCTTGGATAAAAACATCGCCGGGATGAAGACTTCTTCTTTACCGCTTGGATAGACATCACCTGGATCGGATGAGGAGTTCGGCCGGCGTGGTGAAGATAAGGTAGGGAGATCTTCAGGGGGTAGTGTTAGGTTTATTTAAGGGGGGTTTGGGTTAGATTAGGGGTATGTGGGTGGTGGGTTGTAATTTGGGGGGTGGTATTGTGTTTTTTTCAGGCAAAAACAGAATTTATGTTTACCTGATAAATTACTTCTCCAACGGTGTGTCCGGTCCACGGCGTCATCCTTACTTGTGGATATTCCTCTTCCCCAACAGGAAATGGCAAAGAGCCCAGCAAAGCTGGTCACATGATCCCTCCTAGGCTCCGCCTACCCCAGTCATTCGACCGACGTTAAGGAGGAATAATAGCATAGGAGAAACCATATGATACCGTGGTGACTGTAGTTAAAGAAAATAATTATCAGACCTGATTAAAAAACCAGGGCGGGGCCGTGGACCGGACACACCGTTGGAGAAAGTAATTTATCAGGTAAACATAAATTCTGTTTTTCTCCAACATAGGTGTGTCCGGTCCACGGCGTCATCCTTACTTGTGGGAACCAATACCAAAGCTTTAGGACACGGATGAAGGGAGGGATGCAAATCAGGTCACCTAAATGGAGGCACCACGGCTTGCAAAACCTTTCTCCCAAAAAATTAGCCTCAGAAGAAGCAAAAGTATCAAACTTGTAAAATTTGGTAAAAGAGTGCAGTGAAGACCAAGTCGCTGGCCCTACATATCTGATCAACAGAAGCCTCGTTCTTGAAGGCCCATGTGGAAGCCACAGCCCTAGTGAATGAGCTGTGATTCTTTCAGGAGGCTGCCGTCCGGCAGTCTCGTAAGCCAATCTGATGATGCTTTTAATCCAAAAAGAGAGAGAGGTAGAAGTTGCTTTTTGACCTCCTCCAGTGTTACCAGAATAAACAACAAACAAGGAAGATGTTTGTCTAAAATCCTTTGTAGCATCTAAATAGAATTTTAGAGCGCGAACAACATCCAAATTGTGCAACAAACGTTCCTTCTTCGAAACTGGTTTCGGACACAAGAAGGCACGACTATCTCCTGGTTAATGTTTTTGTTAGAAACAACTTTTGGAAGAAAACCAGGTTTAGTACGTAAAACCACCTTATCTGCATGGAACACCAGATAAGGAGGAGAACACTGCAGAGCAGATAATTCTGAAACTCTTCTAGCGGAAGAAATTGCAGCCAAAAACAAAACTTCCAAGATAATAACTTAATAATCAACGGAATGTAAGGGTTCAAACGGAACCCCCTGAAGAACTGAAAGAACTAAGTTGAGACTCCAAGGAGGAGTCAAAGGTTTGTAAACAGGCTTGATTCTAACCAGAGCCTGAACAAAGGCTTGAACATCTGGCACAGCTGCCAGCTCTTCGTGAAGTAACACAGACAAGGCAGAAATCTGTCCCTTCAAGAACTTGCAGATAATCTTTCTCCAATCCTTCTTGAAGAAAGGATAGAATCCTAGAATCTTTACCTTGTCCCAAGGGAATCCTTTAGATTCACACCAACAGATATATTTTTCCATATTTTGTGGTAATTTTTTCTAGTTACAGGCTTTCTGGCCTGAACAAGAGTATCAATCTGAGAACCCTCGCTTTGATAAGATCAAGCATTCAATCTCCAAGCAGTCAGCTGGAGTAGGACCAGATTCGGATGTTCGAACGACCTTGAACAAGAAGGTCTCGTCTCAAAGGTAGCTTCCATGTGTGGAGCCGATGACATATTCACCAGATCTGCATACCAAGTCCTGCGTGGCCACGCAGGAGCTATCAAGAATCACCGACGCCTCTCCTGATTGATCCTGGCTACCAGCCTGGGGATGAGAGGAAACCGGCGGGAATACATAAGGCTAGTTTGAAGGTCCAAGGTGCTACTAGTGCATCTACTAGAGTCGCCTTGGGATCCCTGGATCTGGACCCTAGCAAGGAACCTTGAAGTTCTGACGAGAGGCCATCAGATCCATGTCTGGAATGCCCCACAGTTGAGTGATTTGGGCAATAGATTTCCGGATGGAGTTCCCACTCCCCCGGATGCAATGTCTGACGACTTCAGAAAATCCGCTTCCCCAATTTTCCACTCCTGGGATGGTGGATTGCAGACAGGTGGCAGGAGCGAGTCTCCGCCCATTGAATGATTTTGGTCACTTCTTCCATCGCCAGGGAACTCCTTGTTCCCCCCTGATGGTTGATGTACGCAACAGTCGTCATGTTGTCTGATTGAAAACGTATGAACGCTGGGCCCTCGCTAGCTGATGCCAAGCCCTTGAGAGCATTGAATATCGCTCTCAGTTCCAGAATATTTATCGGTAGAAGAGATTCTTCCCGAGACCAAAGACCCTGAGCTTTCAGGGATCCCCAGACCGCGGCCCCAGCCCATCAGACTGGCGTCGGTCGTGACAATGACCCACTCTGGTCTGCGGGAGGTCACCCCTTGTGACAGGTTGTCCAGGGACAAGCCACCAACGGAGTGAGTCTCTGGTCCTCTGGATTTACTTGTATCTTCGGAGACAAGTCTGTAAGTCCCCATTCCACTGACTGGGAGCATACACAGTTGTAATGGTCCTTAGATGAATGCGCGCAAAAGGAACTATGTCCCATTGCCGCTACAATCAAACCTATCACTGTCCATGCACTGCGCTATGGAAGGAAGAGGAACGGAATGAAGTAATCCGACAGAGAGTTTAGAAGTTTTGGTTTTTCTGGTCTCTGTCAGAGAAAATCCTCATTTCTAAGGAGTCTATATTGTTCCCAAGAAGGGACCCTAGTTGACGGAGATAGAGAACTCTTTCCACGTTCACTTTCCATCCGTGAGATCTGAGAAAGGCCAGGACTATGTTCCGTGTGAGCCTTTGCTTGAGGAAGGGACGACTGCTTGAATTCAGTATGGTCGTCCAAGTAAGGTACTAACAGCAATGCCCCTTGGTCTTAGGCACCGCCAGAAGGGACCCTAGTACCGTTGTGAAAATCCTTGGAGCAGTGGGGCTAATCCGAAAGGAAGCGCCACGAACTGGTAATGCTTGTCCAGGAATGCGAACCTTAAGGAACCGATGATGTTCCTTGTGGACAGGAATATGTAGATACGCATCCTTTAAATCCACCGTGTCAAGAATTGACCTTCCTGGGATGGAAGGATAGTTCGAATGGGTTTCCATTTTGGACGATGGAACCTTGAGAAACTTGTTTAGGGATCGTGAGATCTAAGATTGGTCTGAACGTTCCCTCTTTTTTGGGAACTACAAACAGATTGGAGGTAGAACCCCATCCCTCGTTCTTTTTAATGGAACAGGATGAATCACTTTCCAGGAAGATAACCTTGGGAGACTAGTTCTAGCGCCCAAGGATCCAGAAACATCTCTTGCCCAAGCCTGAGTGAAGAGAGAGAGTCTGCCCCCCACCAAATCCGGTCCCGATCGGGGGCCCGCATCTCATGCTGGTCTTGGGAGCAGTGGCAGGTTTCATGGCCTGCTTTCCTTTGTTCCAGCCTGCATTGGTCTCCAGGCTGGATTGGCTTGAGAAGTATTACCCCTCCTGCTTAGAGGACGTAGCACTTGGGGCTGGTCCGTTTTCTTCTGCGTAAGGGACAAAATTAGGTTTATTTTGGCCTAGAAAGGACCTATTCTGAGGAAGGGCGTGGCCCTTCCCCCAGTGATATCAGAGATAATCTCTTTCAAGTCAGGGCCAAACAGTGTTTTCCCCCTTGAAGAATGTCAAACAATTTGTTCTTGGAAGACGCAGTCCGCTGAACCAAGATTTTTAACCAAAGCGCTCTGCGCGCCACAATAGCAAACCCAGAATTTTTCGCCGCTAACCTAGCCAATTGCAAGGTGGCGTCTAGGGTGAAAGAATTAGGCCTATTTAAGAGAGCACGAATTCTGTCCATAATCTCCTCATAGAAGAAGAAATTACTAATAATCGCCTTTTCTAGCTCATCGAACCAGAAACACGCGGCTGTAGTGACAGGGGACAATGCATGCAATTTGGTGTAGAAGGTAACCTTGCTGAACAAACATCTTTTTTAGCAAACCTTCTAATTTTTTATCCATAGGATCTTGGAAAGCACAACTATCTTCTATGGTATAGTGGAGCGCTTGTTTAGAGTAGAAACCGCCCCCTCGACCTTGGGGACTGGTCTGCCATAAGTCCTTTCTAGGGTCGACTATAGGGAAACAATTTTTTAAATATGGGGGGGAGGTACGAAAGGTACACCGGGCCTGTCCCATTCTTTATTAACCAATGTAACGCCACCCCGCTTGAGTATAGGAAAAGCTTCGGGGGGCCCCGGGGCCTCTAGGAACTTGTCCATTTTACATAGTGTTTCTGGAATGACCAGGATAATCACAACAATCTCCAAATTGGGATAAACACCTCCTTAAGCAGAGCGCGGAGATGTTCCAACTTAAATTTAAAAGTAATCACATCAGGTTCAGCTTGTTGAGAAATTTTTCCTGAATCTGAAATTTCTCCCTCAGGACAAAACCTCCTGGCCCCCTCAGACTGGTGTAGGGGCCCTTCAGAACAATACATCAGGCGGCCTCATGCTCTTCAGTATTTTCCTAAAACAGAGCAGGTCGCGCTTTCGCTGATAAGTGGGCATATTGGCAAAATGTTCTTGATAGAATTATCCATTACGAGCCTTAATTGTTGCATAGTAAGGAGTATTGGCGCGCTAAGATGTACTAGGGGGCCTCCTGTATGGGCAAAACTGGTGTAGACGGATGGAGGGGATGATGCAGTACCATGCTTACTCCCTCACTTGAGGAATCATCTTGGGCATCATTTTTACTAAAGTTTATTATGACTAAATCACATCTATTTAAATTAAAAGGAACCTTGGCTTCCCCACAGTCAGAACACAATCTAATCTGTAGTTCAGACATTGTTAAACAGGCATAAACTTGATAACAAAGCACAAAAAACGTTTTAAAATAAAACGTTACTGTCACTTTAAGTTTTAAACTGAACACCACTTTATTACTGCAATTGCGAAAAGTATGAAGGAATTGTTCAAAATTCACCAAAATTTCACCACAGTGTCCTTAAAGCCTTAAAAGTATTGCACACCAAATGTGGAAGCTTTAACCCTTAAAATAACGGAACCGGGAGCCGTTTTTATATTTAACCCCTTTACAGTCCCTGGAATCTGCTTTGGCTGAGACCCAACCAAGCCAAAGGGGGAATACGATACCAAATAATGCCTTCAAAAAGACTTTTCTATGTAGTCAGAGCTCCACACACTGCAGCTGCATGTCATGCTGTTCTCAAAAACAAGTGCGCCGATACCGGCGCGAAAATGAGGCTCTGACTATGAATTAGGGAAAGCCCCAATAGAATATAAGTGTCTAAAACAGTGCCTGCCGATATTATTTTACAAAAATACCCAGATTAAATGATTCCTCAAGGCTAAATATGTGTAAATATGATCGATTTAAGCCCAGAAATTCTACAGTCTTAATAACCCTTGTGAAGCCCTTATTTACTGTGTGAAGATAAAAATGCTTACCACCGGATCCCATAGGGAAAAATGACAGCTTCCAGCATTACATCGTCTTGTTAGAATGTGTCATACCTCAAGCAGCAAAAGACTGCTCACTGTCCCCCAACTGAAGTTAATTCCCTCTCAACAGTCCTGGTGGAACAGCCATGGATTTTAGTAACGGTTGCTAAAATCATTTTCCTCATACAAACAGAAATCTTCATCTCTTTTCTGGTTTCAGAGTAAATAGTACATACCAGCACTATTTTAAAATAACAAACTCTTGATTGAATATTAAGAAACTACAGTTAAACACTAAAAAACTCTAAGCCATCTCCGGGAGATGTTGCCTGTACAACAGCAAAGAGAATGACTGGGGTAGGCGGAGCCTAGGAGGGGGATCATGTGACCAGCTTTGCTGGCTCTTTGCCATTTCCTGTTGGGGAAGAGAATATCCCACAAGTAAGGATGACGGCCGTGGGACCGGACACACCTATGTTGGAGAAAGAGCATTTTTCTTGGGGCATGCCCCGCAAAAAGCCCTTTTAAGGGCTGTAAGGGTAAAAAGAGCTTTGAACTTTTTTTAATTTAGAATAGGGTAGGGACATTTTATTTTGGGGGCTTTATTATTTTATTAGGGGGCTTAGAAAAGGTGTAATTAGCTTAAAAATCTTGTAATTTTTTTTATTTTTTGTGAATTTAGTGTTTGTTTTTTTTGTTTTTTTGTAATTTAGTTTAGTTTATTTAATTGTATTTTTAGATAGATATTTGTGAGTTTATTTAATTTATTGATAGTGTAGGTGTATTTGTAACTAGGTTAGGATTTATTTTACAGGTAATTGGGTAATTATTTTAACTAGGTAGCTATTAAATAGTTAACTAATAGCTATTATACCTAGTTAAAATAATTAACAATTTACCTGTAAAATACATATAAAACCCTACATAGCTACAATGTATATTAATTATATTGTAGCTATCTTAGGGGGGGTTTATTTTATAGGTAAGTATTTAGATTTAAATAGGAATATTTTAGATTAATAATATTAATATTAGATTTATCTTAAGAGTTTAGTTAGGGATGTTAGAGTTAGATAGGGTTATTATACTTATACTTATAATATAATTAGGGTTAATATAGTAAATATAGCTGGCGGGCGGTGTAGGGGATTAGATTAGGGGTTAATACATTTATTATAGGTGGCCGCGGTGTAGGGGGATGTAGATTGTAGCAAAAGAGCAGCTTACTTTGTGACAAAGCCCCGCCAAAAGCCCTTTTAAGGGGCTGGTAAAAGAGCTGAATTCTTTGGGGCATGCCCCGCAAAAAGCCCTTTAAAGGGCTGGCAAAAGAGCTGTTTACTTTGGGGCAATGCCACGCAAAAAGCCCTTTTCAGGGCTATTGTAGGGGTTAGACTTAGGTTTTAGTGGTAGGGATAGTTTTAGTATTTTAGGGGTTAAATAATTTAATATAGATGGCGGCGGGGTAGGGGGATTAAATTAGGGGTTAATAATTTTAAAATAGATGCGGCGGGGTAGAGGCTCACTTTAGAGGGGTAGGTAAGGGTAGATGTCGGCGGGGTAGGGGCTCACTTTAGGGGTTATAGATTTAATATAGCTGGTGGCGGGGTCCCGGAGCGGCGGTTTTAGGGGGTTAATACATATTTTGTTAGGATAGTGAGGGGGGATAGCGGATAAAGGGGTTAGAACGTGTCGGGCTATGTTAGGGAGGCGTGTTAGACAGTGCGGGTGATTTCATACTTTAGGTCAGGTTTTTGTAGGCGCCGGTAGTTTTCTAACGTGCCGTAAGTCACTGGCGACGCCAGAAATTGTACTTGTGCAGATTTTCTGGACATCGCTGGTTTATTCCGACTTACGGCACTTTAGCATCTGACTGCGCCGTATATTGGATAGCTCCAGATGCGAGCTGAAACTGCGGGCGACGCGGGGTTCCCTCGCTTGCGCCGCAAACGCGCCGTATATCGGATCGCGCCCCATAGGTTTAAAACTTGATCTGGAATTGAACTTAAAAGTTGGATGGAAAACTATCCACCTTGTTTCTTCTTGTAGACTAGAATCATGCATGAGGTCCTCCAAATCCGCAAACTACATATTTCATGAAAACTGAAGAGAGTATTCACATGGTATTTCAACTTCTTTCACTGGGTTCCCATTTGTAAAAAAATTGTTTCAAATTTAAAGGGACGCTGAACCCAAAAGAAAATTTATTTTGGTGATTCAGATAGCGCATGCAATTTTAAGCAATTTTCTAATGTAACCCTATTATCAATGTTTCTTCGTTCTCTTGCTATATTTTATTTGAAAAAGAAGGCATCTAAGCTAGAGGAGCCAGACATGGTTCCAGACACCCCGGACAGCACTAATTCAACTTAGCGCTGTGGAATCTGTTGGCGCTCTACAAATAACCGATAATAATAATAATATTGGTGGGTGAATTTATCGAAGCCAATCAGCAAGAACAACCCAGGGTTTGTTTACCAAAAATGAGCCGGCATCTAAACTTACATTCCTGCTTTTTAAATAACTAAAGATACTAAGAGAATGAAGAAAAGTTGATAATAGAGTAATTAGAAAGTTGCTTAAAACTGAATGCTCTATCTGAATCACCAAAGAAAAATTTTTGGTTCAGTGTCCCTTTAATTGATGGATGAACCGATTCACATCAATTAATGTCTCAAACATATTAAAGTTCCGGGTGGGGACAAATCTCAATACCAGGCTAATTACTTTACACTCATCTTCACTTAGTGACACATATTAGTGATAAATTTATTACCGTTAGAGATTCCATCTCATTTTCTAATTGTTGTCTCTGAAGACCTATCTTTCTTTACCCGTAAACTATATAGTTCTCATTTTCTCCTGTAGGACTAATCCCTTTACATACTGTACCTCCCAACATTTCAAGTATGTGGAAGGTTGAGAGGTTGTTAGAAATGGCTCACCAGTAATTTGTGGGCAGGGCCATAGGAGGGGTGGGTTTACAGGCTGTCTGCAGGAGTGAATGGGTGTCCGGATAAGGCTTGGTCAGTCCCTTAAAACTGGGACACAGGCAGCAGGTGGGAACTGACCAACACCTCTCAACCTATGACAAACCCACAAGATCGGTTGGGAGGGATGTACTTAAATGGGCATGTTCTTGAGAACAATGGGTGGTGGCTCCAACGAGCAAACTATTTAAATACAATGTAAACCTAAAATAGCAATTACCAATATATGCAATACTCTACAGCCCAGAGGCAGAACTTTTTTTTTTACTTTCTGCGATGAGATTTGTTTAGTGAAAAATGTTCTGCAGGTTATTTTTAAATAAAAATCAATTTTAAATTAGGCAGTTAAACAATCACCACTTCAAATGCAATGTGTTGATTAACTGTAGAATAATTAAATTTTTAAAGTTTTTTTATAATATATTTCAGCAGTTGAAAATTGGATTGCAAATTAGCTGCACACAAAAAAAAATTGTAAAAAGTCTCTTGAATAAATGTTTCCTTTTCTCTTGGTCTAACATAGAAATGTAATAATAAAAAAGGTGCATTGCTCATAAGAATGGCTTATATTCAGAAAAAAACAGCTGGGAAAGGCTAGGGGTTGGGATTAAAAACAATCTGAGAGCCAGTCAGTCAATAGGCTGCTGCTTTGCACCTTTACTGCATATTTGACAGTTCACTTTAAACAGCACTTTGCTGTGGATGTGCTGTCTTAAGGAAAACTTACACAATACAGCCAGCGCACAGCACTCTTTGAAGAGAACAACCTGATGTGGAGCAGTGCTGCAAAGTTAAAGCACTAACAGTTCCTGCATGTGTCCTGCTCTTTCTGCAGACATGATGCATTTTCTGCGATGACATCTCAGATCACTGTATGTTCTGCCTTGGGGCTCTGCAGCTAGTCATTTTAAACACATTAAGGAGAAACAAACTTAGCAGTTTTACCTTCTTTCTTTTTTTTTTTTTTTAAAACACATGCCATAAACTGAGTGAATTCAGCTATTTGACCATTCTTGTGCAAAAATGTATCACAAAAAACACTTCCACATATACTTGAGAGCTCTAACCACATAAAGGTCTGTGAACACAAGCTTCCCTTTTATACTGACATAATTAAGGAACAATTATCTGAGAACTGAGGTTATGAAAAACCACCTATATAAAGAGAAAATGTAAGAAAGAGAGCAAAGCATAATCACAAAAGAGAGAAGTCATAAAAACAATATAAAGGAGTTGGTTCAGAAACAATTGTTTGTAAACAAAGCAACTAGAAAATGCCTCATGGAAGAACAACTTTAAAAAAAGAAAGTGCAGATATGCTTAAAGGGCCAGTCAAGTCCAAAAACAAAAAACCTTCATGTCTCAAATAGGGCATGTAATTTTAAACAACTTTCCAATTTACTTTTATCACCAATTTTGCTTTGATCTCTTGGCATTCTTAGTTGAAAGCTAAAACTAGAAGGTTAATCTGCTAATTTCTTAGACCTTGAAGGCCGCCTCTAATCTAAATGCATTTTGATAGTTTTTCACCACTAGAGGGCATAAGTTCACGCGTTTCATATAGATAACATTGAGATCATGCATGTGAATTTTCCATGGAGACAGCTCTGATTGGCTAAAATACAGGTCTGTCAAATGAACGGAAATAAGGGGCAGTCTTCTGAGGCTTAGATACAAGGTAATTACAGAGGTAAAACATGTATAATTATAACAGTGTTGGTTATGCAAAACTGGGGAATAGGTAATTAAAGGATTATCTATCTTTTAAAACAAACATTCTGGTGTTGACTGTCCCCTTAAAAAAATCGTGTAGCAAATCATGATGTACCAAACTTTGATCTCAGGGAAGAATGGAATTTCTGAAAACTTGACAAGGGCTTCACAAAGTCTGAAAAGCAAGCTAGAAATCTTTTCTTTTTTTTTCTCCACAGAACCAACAGAACACATCTCCACTTTATTTATTTTATAAAAGATAAACCCATAATACCATCTTGGGAGAAAATCCAATAATTCCCAAAGGGAAGAGCTCTCCCTTCACCCAATCGAGAGAACAGTTTAAAAACACAAACAAGAAGAGAGTACCAAAATGGAAGTCTGGAATTTTTAAACTCAGAGTTGTGCCTCTCGAAGGACATTGCAGGAGCGTAAGATCTATCAGATAGCATTCTGGTCATTTAGAACTTCAGGTAAACTGAAGTTTATTAAACAAAACAAAAAATAAAAATACATCTTTGGCAGGTTCATCTGGAAAGCAAGTGTATAACACCAGTCTAGGCACAAAGATTGAAACAGCAGTGTACAGTGATAATACATTTGTAGATATAAACATCTGAGAAAAAAAATAAATTAAAATTTGACTTTACTATCTTTAACATTGAGTGGACTAAGTTTTTCCTCTGGGCTAGTAGCTTTTACATGTATGTATGCAGGGGTGTGGAAATTTTTTAAAAATCTACTTGTCCACGAGACTAAAGTGGTAGCCTAGTCTACTTGTCCCTTATGACAATCTACTTGTCCTGACACGCAAATGTAAATGGGACCAATATATTTATCACAGAGGGGTTCTATCTACAGACCACCCAACAATTAAAACAATTTAAAATAATATCCTGTTGTATAAGTTTAAAGAAAAAAAAAGTCAATATTAAGTATAACAATTTTTAAGATTAGATATACTGTATTGTTAGGAGGCTTAAAAAGGTAGAAGCTCTTTAGTGCACCTGCATAAAAACTCTCTGGTGCATAGTATTCATCTGCACTTTATGCTCTGAGGGGCAGTGGCAAGTGGCGGTGGACAGGGTAATTGAGGGGATCCATGGGCAGATTGTGGGCTCCAAACAAGGGTGTTAGGACCCAATTTAAAGTGAAGGTAAACTTTGGTGAATGAAAGACCGTTTTTTTTAAAAATACTATTAAAAACAGGGGGCAATCTTTCATTCATCAAAGTTTACAAAGCAGCCGTTTTAATTAAAAACTTACCTTTGTTTCTTTTCACAGCCAGAGCAGCTTCCCCCTCCTGGAAATCCTCTCTTCACACGTCAGCAACGACTAATCCGGTTCCTCCATCACACGGCTTTCCCCCCTGGGTAGTCATTGCCTGAGGCCATGCTGGTGATTGGAGGAGAGCCGGATTAGTCATTGCTGACGTGTGAGGATTTCTGATGCGGAACGGAGAGGATTTCCAGGAGGGGGAACTGCTCTGGCTGTGAAAAGAAAAAAAAGGTTTTTTAATCAAAACGGCTGCTTTGTAAACTTTGATGAATGAAAGTGCCCCTGTTTTTAATAGTACAGTATTTTTAAAAAACAGACTTTCATTCATCAAAGTTTACCTTCACTTTAAGTGCACACTGAGTGGATCTGTATATGTAAGTGTGTAATATACACAAAACTTAGTGGGTGCACTCACACACACTTCTAAGCAGGTAGATAAAGACAATGGTATATCTATATGGGACTAAACTATTATATAAGGTGTGTAAATGTAATAGGTAGTAATATAATCCTGTTAGGATAATCAAATATTTACACTATAGATGTAACCAGTGTGCTGTCTTAAACACCCAATAAAATAATAAATTATATATATAGTATATATATATATATAGTATATATACACATACATACATACATACATATACACATATACATACATATATACAGTATACATACATTCACCACACTACTCTTATGTAGATATGGAAAAACACTGGTATATCTATATGAGTTATACTGCTATATATGATACATCAGAAGAAAGCTTATGTAAATTAAGTAATAATATCCCTATTTGGATGCACGTATATTAACAAAAATTCCTAAAATACAGTACACAATAATAAATATGAAGTCCAACGTATCTAACACAAGGTATAATCTTGTTAGAGATAATAAAGTCCACACTGGGTGATTGATGTTGCGGGGTGTTTGATGTTGCAGGTCTAGGCAGCTATCTGTAGAGGATCAAGGCCACGATCCAAAGTTTAACAATCTGTAGGTGATATAAGAACACAGAAGCGCTACATGGCCCAATATTGTTTGATAACAAAAATAATATGGTCTCAGATAAATAAACTTACATGTAGTGTAGCACCCTAGTGGTGCAGATGGAGCAGTCCTGGATCATTTAGCAGTCACTCAGAAGACTGACCTCCGAGGGATATTCAATGATCTGCAGATAGTGATATAGAACACAAAAGTGCCTATATGGCCTAGTATTGTTTGTACAGGGCAAAATGAGGAAAAAGACAATGTGTAATACACTCACATTTAGTAGGGCACCTCCCTGGTGCAGTCTAGAGCAGGCTGGGTTCAATACAGTCAACCAGCAGACTTAAAACCAGTGGTCTGGAGCTCCCCAGGATTCACAGGTGGAGATGTAGAGAATGGTAGGCAGGATGATTGGAGTAGATAATAGTAAAGAATAGTCCGGCAGCAAGAAGTATAAAAAAGTACTTACTTTATTTAAAATAGTATAAAAGCAACGCGTTTCTCAGCCTGTCAAATGGCTGTTTCATCAGGCTTAATAAAATGTATATTATACACTTGCTATATGTATACCAGACTATCCTAAATTAATGAACTACACCTGGGTGAGGTGTTATTCAATTAGATGGTCATGTGAATAATTAAGCCAATCACAAATGATATATGAAATGACCTCATATTGTAAACAAATGTTTATTCATTCATCATCTAAAATTATATAACCAAAATATCAACAATGTTAATACAATCAATCTCCAAATGTTTCACATAATACACATTAGATATAATCGCAAATTTTTACTCATGTGTCAAGATCATTTATACAATACTACAGGCGACCTTATTCCCATTCAAAATGAGCTCTAAAACAAATTGAACAAGTAATTTGAATGACTAGCCATGTTAGATGGACACCTGCCGTCAATATATGGTTTAGGGGTAAAATGTAGTTCATAGATACATTTTTGTGTGTTCCACAGTGATCCATACGTGTGGCTTTAAAAGTGTATATCGCTGGATTCTAAATTCCTAAATCACTATAATGAGTTCTACTTACTACAATTGTGTGCAATGGTTTTGTAAACCGTTCACATAGTGAGGCTGTTGTCTCTAGCAACATTTACTGTTCGTATGTTTGTCTACAAACGTTGCAATGATCTGAATGACGTTTCCTAAGATGATAGGGTTGGCTATAGGTATACTGATTGGACCCGATGCGTGACACGTCATGATCACAACCAAACAATAAGCGAATCCGTGTAAGCTTTCTTAATGACGGGCTTGTATATGTATATTATGTATATTATCGCTTACGATAAAGTTCATAAACATATGACTACTATCATGAAATGTAAAGTGAATGGTGACTGCTAATAAATGTGTGTACATATAATTATATTAAAACTATAATAGTGATGATCGGTGCCAATACCTACTGACATAGATACATTTTAGATACCAATCAGCCACCTTTACACATTTAGGTAACACACTATCCCTATATTCTATAGAATCTAATTATGTCACTAATCATATCGAGATTTCCTCGATACCCCTATCATCAATGTTTTAATGACCACCACTATAGTGGGTTTTATCACATCACAATATAGATATAGACAAGATTAACAAACATACGAATTTCCACTTCTATACCCTTTGGCCGCATTTTATATAATAGGACATTAGATTTAGATACAGTTGAATATTGGAGTAGTCCACCTTATGGATCTATTGGGTCCGATATACAGGACTGTTTAAACCATTATTGATGGCTATTGTATATAGCCATTTTTATCCATGTACACTAGTTTACCATTATTATTTATTTTCACAATTATATGTCATTCATGTATTATTACACATTTGATAGGTACACCATATTTCACATATATGTTCACACAACACTATACATCTTGTTATTCTCAATTGGTATGACTAATCAATATCAATACTATCCCCTTCACATTCTCAGTGTGATCGAGTTATTATGCAATTATTATTCAGCTTTTAAGCATTTATTTACACTACATCTTTGATTCCATCTATATTATATATATTGTCTTTACATGTCCGGTATTGATATGATTGATATTATTCTCTATTGCGATCGCACATTTGCCATATAGACACAGGACATTTTCACTATAACAAATACCCTAGAATCACTCTATGTAAGTAGGTATCGGGCACCGATCGTCACTATTATAGTTAATATAATTATATATACACACACATTTATTATCAGTCACCATTCACTTTACATCACACAGGCTTTTACATTTCATGATAGTAGTCATATATGTTTATGAACTTTATCGTAAGCGATAATATACAAAACAGCCCGTCATTAAGAAAGCTTACACGGATTCGCTTATTGTTTGGTTGTGATCATGACGTGTCACGCATCGTGTCCAATCAGTATCACCTATAGCCAACCTATCATCTTAGGAAACGTCATTCAGATCATTGCAACGTTTGTAGACAAACATACTAACAGTAAATGTTTGCTAGAGACAACAGCTCACTATGTGAACAGGTTTACAAAACCATCTCACACAATTGTAGTAAGTAGAACTCGTTATAATGATTAAGGAATTTAGAATCCAGCGATATACACTTTTAAAGCCACACGTATGGATCACTGTGGAACACACAAAAATGTATCTATGAACAACATTTTACCTAAACAATTATACTGACGGCCGGTGTCCATCTAACATGGCTAGTCATTCAAATTAATTGTTCAATTTCTTTTAGAGCTCATTTTGAATGGGAATAAGGTCACCTGTAGTATTGTATAAATGATCTTGACACGAGTAAAAATTTGCAATTATATTTAATGTGTATTATGTGAAACATTTGGAGATTGATTGTACTGTATTTACATTTGACAGGTTGAGAAACGCGTTGCTTTTATACTATTATTTTAAATAAAGTAAGTACTTTTTTATACTTACCTCTTGCTGCCGGACTATTCTTTACTATTATCTACTCCAATCATCCTGCCTACCATTCTCTACATCTCCACCTGTGAATCCTGGGGAGCTCCAGACCACTGGTTTTAAGTCTGCTGGTTGACTGTATTGATCCCAGCCTGCTTAGACTGCACCACGGAAGGTGCCCTACTAAATGTTAGTGTATTACACATTGTCTTTTTCTCATTTTGCCTGTACAAACAATACTAGGCCATATAGGCACTTTAATGTTCTATATCACTATCTGCAGATCATCGAATATCCACCGGAGGTCAGTCTTCTGAGTGACTGCTAAATGATCCCAGACTGCTCCATCTGCACCACTAGGGGTGCTACACTACATGTAAGTGTATTTATCTGAGACCATATTATTTTTGTTATCAAACAATATTGGGCCATGTGGCGCTTCTGTGTTCTTATATCACCTACAGTTATATTAATATGCTTGTTTACCTCTGTGATTACCTGTATCTAAGGCCTCTGCAGACAGCCTCCTTATCTGAGTGGTTTTGACAGACATGCAGTGTAGTCAATCAGTTAAGACTCCTAGATAACTTTACGGGAGGTGAGCACAATGTTATCTATATGACACACATGAACTAACACTGTCTAACTGTGAAAAACTTTCAAAATGCTCTGAGCTAAGAGGCAGTTTTCAACAGTTTAGAAAATCAGTTTGAGCCTAGCTAGGTTTAGCTTTTCAAAAATACACCAAGGAACAAAGCAAATTGATGATAAAAGTAAATTGGAAAGTTGTTTAGAAATTGCATGCCCTATCTAAATCATGAAAGTTTAGTTTTGACTTTACTGTCCCTTTAAACTTAGTAAAGAATCAACAGAATAGCTAATACCATTTTTTGTTTTTTTTCTGACAAGTGCTTTTCTCTGTGCAGTTTAACGCTTGCATATATTTCTTGTGGCTGTAAAAACATAACCCTAACACTGAGTTTTACAGACTTGTGCAGCACACTGACAGCTGAAGTAACACTAGATACTAAATATTAAATAGCATTTAAAGAAACATAACAAAAAAAAAAAAAAAAAAAAAACACAAACTCCTTGTATATCAGAGAGGATGTTTCAGCCATCTCTGGCAAGTGAGAGATTTACTCTGACCCTAAAGGATATAATTTATATGGCATTATGCATGTGACAAAATTGCTGCCTTTTAAAAAAAATAAATTAAAAAAAAAAAAAAAAAAAAAAAAAAGGAGGGAGTAAACAATACTGACAAAGCTATGAATACAGCGGTATAGTTGCCTTGGCAACACTGTCTAAACATTTTCAGCATTGATATTATGGATGGTGGATATTTGCACAAACAAACAAAAAAAAAAAAAACAATGAATTAACAGCAAACAGCCATTAACGTCCAGCAAATAAAGAGTGCTTGTTTAGTAATGATCGAGTGTGTGTAACGTATGTGGCAGTTCTGCAATACGGCGCATACGCAGACAGTGTTTGTTGTATGATGAATTAATTACCACTTATCTGCATCTATTGAGGGACCATTGCACATAAATGTGTCAGTTCCCCAGTGGGCAGCGTAGAAGTCAGTCAGCATGTGGGATACTACTGTTCCTGAAATTCACATTACTGTGCCTTGTACTCCATGCATTTTTGACAAGCAGCAGCGTGCAGCACAAACTACTGGAAAAATGTAACTCCGCTATTGTGCCAGTAAACAATTTTATGTTACATTTAAAACGTAATCACTGCATTACACATGTCACTTCGCTGTACCTGCCCTAGTAATGACTGCAGTGAAGCATTATTATTTACCATTATCCTGCTGTGATTAAGCTTTGGCATTCAGAAATGATCCACTGTTATTCATTCCTTGCTACTACTCCCAGCCAATCAGTGGTGTTGCTTTTCAATATATCCCAGCCGCCCAGTGCCCGCCTCTGTTTTACTGGAGCACAGTTTATTATTGCATTACGTTGTCTGCAGAGTTAACAAAGTGTTAAAACGTATGTGTCTTGGGCTGCAGTCTATTTTTATTATTACAGTAATAATAAAATGACTGCAGCCCAAGACATATACGTTTCAACATCTTGTTAACTCTTAACGCCTTTGAGAAAGCCCAGTAGTGACAGACGCCTTTTAAATTTGTCAAAGTGAAGCTATATATTTGCATGCTCCTATGCAGCCAATATTCATTTTAGTTATTTAACGTAAAATTGAACAGCACTAACGGTATAGTACTTGGGTGTAACATCCCTTCCCTTACTAAGTGGGTAACGCTATGTTACAAAACAGAATAATTTAAATTAATAGAAGTTTATAACATAAGAAAAGCAAGTTAATTGTATAGCAGTACCACTCCGCAAACCCAGTAATCTATACGGGGATAACAGAACACTATTTATTTTTAGTCCTTTAAGTTCGTTAATATTAATACATAGACAAGAACCCTAGTTCAATCAACTGTAATAACATTATACATGATAGGTGGGCACACGCCTGACCGCTAGATTGTAACTAGTAATAACGGACTAATATAAATATTATGATACACGGTCCTTGTACTATTTACATCCGGGTACAACCGACCGACAACAAACAGTGTTAGATACTGCTACACTGTAGTGATACAGCAGCTGTCTGAGACCTTAAAGTATAAGCGGCGGGGCATTTGTGTATTATATCTACCCTTCAAACGATGAGGGTAACTATGTTGCACAATTAAGTCAATTTAAACTTTAACTCATACTTCTGAGATAACAGCGCAACAGCATGCAAATGCACTACTAGCTCAATGATATGTGAATAATCAACCTACGTGTAAATAAATAACAACACTCCTGTATAAAATAAGAATACAAATTTAATAGAATGTAACTCCAATACATATGAGATGTTGATACACGTTTGTTAACATAACTGTCAATAGTGAATTAACTTTAATATCATACCCTCACGGTTAATATAGAACCCACATCCAGGTACAAATAACCGGTTACAAACACTTTTGAAAACTTACACAGTAATGAAACTGGCTTAAACTGCCAAATTTATATCTCCCACTTATATGATAAGGAAATCATGTTACAACAGAAATCCTTTAAAACTTATTTATGAGTTGGATAAACACTGTTAAGTTATTCATAATCTTGGGCAACTCTGTGACTTACGTGAATTACAAGTTTTTATTAACAATATAAATAAAACGTAACTATGATAACTTGTGGTTAAGAGAATCAGCAATTTGAACACGTATGTGCAAGTCAACGTACACACCTCTGTTTCAATAAGCTCTGGTGAATTCTATGTGGGAAATAACATGAATTTAGGCTGATATAGTGTTAGACAACAACGAGTATATTTCAGACTCGTGCACTCCACACACGATTACAGTGGACAAACCGTGCATCTTGTCAGTGGCTTAGGATCGCAAACATATGCATAATAACAAACCAACACTCAATTGTGTGCACATATAGATAATATCTAACGTGACAATAACGGACTCTTGTGTTCCATAAAGAACCATCATTTGCACACAGCACATACTGGCAGTGAATCATAACTGTATATATATATCACGCCTTTAATACCAACACACAGCATCAGTTGAATAATTCCACCAGGACAAGAAATTATTCTTAAACGATGAATGCATATATACTCTATCGTTTAATAGACCTACATTGACATTAAAAACTGCACTGTTTTTATTTGATGATAATACTGGATTTATAAGGGATATTAGTATCCTAATCTCATCAATAGCACTATATTAATTGACCTAGCCATTATATAAGTGGACACTCATATATAGAATTATCAGGGGCTTCTAGTCAGTATTAACCCATTATTCTCTATCTACTTGTAGTTGTGCTTCCTACCTAGATATAATAGGACATATTGCACTCGATAGCAAATATTATTGAATTGGTGTGACTTCATATATTACAAGAGTCCCAGTACTAACACAGCACCAGTTAATACACGACCCCGCAAAATTACTATTGGTTGATACTATTTGACATACCCTATCTGGTACTACACTAGAATCATCTTATTGATTCACTGATATAGTCGAGAGTGATACAAAAAAACCTTTATCCACTTCGCTACATAGAAGTAATCCTATCATCATTAGTTACACATTTAACTTGCCTCTAATTCACCTGAGGAACCCTCTAGTAGCATCTGTCATAGGAATTCTCGATACTTTCAAATCATAATAGTAGTGACACACTATGATACTTATATGAAGGCATTTACATAGTATTTGTGTCCACTACTACAAACTTGGATATAGATTGCTTCACTTTGAGTCTTTTAATCTTTGTGTTTGTTCATTTGTTCCCTAGTATTATTGATAGTCTAATAAAAGTTATATTTTAAATTTCTTTCACAACCAGTACTACTCACGAGTCTGGGCGTAGAGTGCTAGACGTGCATTCTTTCTTGTGGTAAGTGTCTATACTTCCACTTTTTGAACTTGATCTTGTTAACTCTCTTGGTCTGTGACTCGCTGATCGGCACCTATGCACTGCTAGCCCGCAGCAGGGCTAAAAGTGGGGAAAATCCACCTGCCCGGTGCCCGGAATTGCATGTCCTGGGCGTCTGGCGATATAAATTGTGCATCCCTGGCATGTACTTCACACAACTGTTCTACTATACATGATGCTAACTGAACAGACTTTATACCTGGCAGACTTTGTACTGGAGTGCTCGTTTATGAATCTACTCATTTGATAACAGCACTTTGCATGCATATGACACGTTTGTCTATTTACTATTGCATAACCTGCATATTAACTTTTGCTTTTTCTACATTTAATATGGAAGCTCCTAGTACCGGAGGTAACTAATTATCCTGAGCATTCTATATTTCTAAACATATAATTTGTATGATTATTATTGAATTTGATCTTTATAAAGGTGCTATCCTTGGTAATAATTTATTATATATATTCTCTCTTATCTCTCTCATTCACTCTCTCTCTCTATATATCTATAAATACACACACACACAAACACACACAGGCGTTTAAAAAGTTTAGGGGTCACTCACATTTTCCATGAAAACATACATGAAATGAATAGGAAATATAATACTGACGTTTTAAATAATTTATCATTTTAAATAATAATGGTGTCCTTCACCCCATACTTCCTCAAGCACCTCCCACAAATTGGATTGGCTTGATGGGCACTTATGTGCCATACGGTCAAGCTGCTCCCACAACAGCTCAATCGGGTTGAGATCTGGTGACTGTGCTAGCCACTCTATTAAAGATAGCATAACAGCTGACTGCTTCTTCCATAAATAGTTCTGCAACAGAACAATGACCCAAAGCACAGCTCCAAAATATGTAAGGATAAATTTGGCTCCAATCAAGCACTGTCCACAGGGTATGGCATGGTGTTGCAAAATGGAGTAATAGCCTTCCTTCTTCAAGGTCTCTTTTACCATGTATAAATGTCCCACTTTACCACCACCAAAAGCACACCCAGACCATCACATTGCCTTCACAATACTTGGCGTCAAGCACTCCTCTAGCATCTTTTCATTTGCTCTACATCTCAATGATCCTTACACCTCAAACTTAGATTTGTCTGTACATAACACTTTTTCCGATCTTCCTCTATACAGTGTCTGTGTTCTTTTGCCCGTTTTAATCTTTTGTTTTTGTTGGCCAGGCTAAGATATGGCTTTTTCTTTGGAACTCTGTCTAGAAGGTCAGCATCCCAGAGTCGCCTCTTCACTATTGGTATTGAGATTGGTGTTTTGTGGGTACTATTTAATGAAGCTGCCAGTTGAGGACCTGTGAAGCATCCGTTTCTCAAACTAGATACTAAATGTATTTGTCCTCTTGCTCAGTTGTGCACCTGGGTCTCCCACTCCTCTTTCTATTCTGGTTAGAGACAGTTTTGCTCTGTGAAGGGAGTAGTACAAGATCTTCCGTTTCTTGGCAATTTCTCTCATGGAATAGCCTTCATTTCTCAGAACAATAGACTGACAAGTTTCAGAAGAACGTTTTTTGTTTCTGGACATCTTGAACCTGTAATTGCTATTGCTGATGCTCCAGATACTCAACTAGTCTAATGAAGGTCAGTTTTATTGCTTCTTTGATCAGCATAACAGTTTTCAGCTGTGTTAACGATCAATTAGCCTTTTTAAATGATAAAGTTGGATTAGCAAACACAATGTGACATTGGAACACAGGACAGATGGTTGTTGATAATGGTCCCTCTGTACGCCTATGTAGATATTCCATTAATTAAAAAAAAACGACCGTTTCCAGCTACAATAGTCATTTACAACATTACCAATGTCTACACTGTATTTCTGATCAATTTGATGTTATTTTACTAAACAAAAGAAAAATTAGCTTTCGTAAACAAGGAAATTTCAAAGTGACCCCAAACTTTTAAACACGTGGTCAAAATCTGGTAATTGAAGTAAATTGTAAAAATAATAAATAAATGGCAAGCTCAAGTTGAATCAAAGTTTAATTTTGACCTTTGTATCCCTTTAAGTTTCTGTATGTCTCCAGTATTGCATTTTACAGCACAACCACTACCAATCAGTGACCTGCATCATTTTTTTTGTATTATTATTATTATTTGAAAATATTAGTACCAATAATTACAATTCTAGGAGCTACGACTTCACAGGTTTGTCATATCTTTGGTTAACTCATAGGAAGATGACAAAAGAAAATTATGTATTATAGCCCTGTTGCTTGCACAGAACTGTGTGTTCAGCCCAGCAGCGTAAAGTTTAAATGTGAATCAGACATATAACAGACACCAAGCTGCACAGCTATGGTTAATATGTTGTAGAGTTGATCAGGTGCTTACTTAATTAGCGGTTCCTTGGGCACTACATATTTTACAACAATTATCTATTTCCCAGCGGTGCAGCTAACATATTGCACATCAGGGTCCCTTGAGAGTAAGGTAGGAATCAGTGAAAATTTTGAAATGTGCATTTAAAAAAAACATTAGTTCAGACATAAGTTTGAATTGCTTTCCCTATTAAAGGGATAGTGAACACCAAAAATGTTAGTTTAAAAAATTTAAAAAAAAAAGATAATCCCTTTATTTAACATTCCCCAGTTTTGCATAACCAACACTGTTATAGAAATATACTTTTTACCTCTGTAATTGCCTTGTATCTAAGCTTCTGCTGACTGCCTCCTTATCTCAGATCTTTTGACAGACTTGCATTTCAGGCAATTAGTGCTGACTCTTAAACAACTTCACGTGCGTGAGCACAATGTTATCTATATGAAACACATGAACTAACACCCTCTAGCTGAGACAACCTGTCAAATGATATAGATATAAGGCGGCCTTCAAGGGATTAGAAATTAGCATATGAGCCTACCTAAATTTAGCTTTCAACTAAGAATACCAAGAGAACAAAGCAAATTTGATGCTAAAAGTAATTCCCTATCTGAATCATGAAAGTTAAATTTGGACTTTACTATCCATTTAAATGCATCATACTAATATATGCCTTTAAGGCATTTAATAACCAGTAAGCACCGGATCACAAAAGTTAGAATGAGCATCAAAAAAAGCTTCTCAGTGGGAAAGAGAAGAAAAACAAGTTTTCTGCATGTCTGAAACATAAAGCTGTAACACAGGTAAGGCTCAGATACTATCTTTGCTTAAATAATATCCTTTCCAAGACAGCTCTCAGCTGGAACATAAAACTGCTGAGACCAGAAATGTAGTATAATTTCTTATTAGACTTTGTAAACTGGGCATGTTAGGGCAAAGCATTGAGCCAGCAGGACTTGAAACTGCGTATATTTGTTTTTTTAGACATACTCAAACGGATAATGTATTAAGGCAAACAGCTTATAAGACTTTGTTGTATTTAAAGCTGCAGCAGAAACACCCTTTTGGATGGACTGGTCTCTCTCTAACCGACCACTGAGAGGTTGATTTCTACTAGAGATCTGTATTCTGAAGTTTTGTTCACTGCCGAATGCGGAAGTAAGAGGGTGCTTCAGTTATCCGCCTCCTTTCAGAGTCGAATATCCTCTTTTGCAAGTGAAACACATGAATATTTGTGGAAACCCAGCTCTTGCACAAGAGGACATTTGGCTCCAAAAAGAGCTGAATAGCAAAAGCAGCCTCCTACTTCTGCATTTGGCAGTGAACAAAAGTGCCAAATGCACATATATACTGCTGTTGCTGCCTCTTGATTACAAAGTTTTTCTACAACCAATATTATACTATTGAAATTGTCACTATAAGGCCAGTCATGTGCACTTACAGCTCTCAGAATTTTAATTTTTAGACTTAAAATTATAAGAAAAAGGAGGCAAATAAAAAAAATAATTAAAAAAAAATAAAATAATAATAGTATAGCGAAAAGGTTTGGTTTTTTGCTACACATAATTAAACATATTGCAACTCACAGTGTTTACTGTCCCTTTAAATTGTTAAATGAAAAAAAATCCTGTTTTACATATGAAAGTAAATTAAAGGGGCAGTCTAGTCTAAATTAAACTTTAATGATTCAGATAAGGCATGCAATTTTAAACAACTTCCAACTTACTTTTATAATAAAATTTGCTTTGTTCTGTTAGTATTCGTTGTTGAAAGCTAAACCTAGGTAGGATCATATGCTAATTTCTAAACCCTGAAAAGCTGGCCTCTAATCTCAGTGCATTGACAGTTTCTTACAGCTAGACAATGCTTGCTCATGTGTGCCATATAGATAACCTAGGAATTACCTAGGAGTCAACACTGATTGGCTTAAATGCAAGTCTGTCAAAAGAAATAAAATAAGGGGCTGTCAGAAGAGGCGTAGGGGTCGATTTATCACGGCCCAAATAGGGCCGTATACACCCGTTTCCGTGCGAGCCTTCAGGCTCACCGGAAACAGGAGTTAAGAAGCAGTGGTCTTTTATTGATGTCCGCTGCACTTTGATAAATCAGCCCCTTAGATACAAGGTAATCACAGAGGTAAAAGGTGTATTATATAAACATGTTGGCTGTGCAAAACTGGGGAATAGGTAATATAGGGATTATCTATCTTTTTAAACTATTCAAATTCTGGAATGTTGTTTTCAGAGTCCTTTAATACATCTGATTTCATTTTTGGCTTTATGTTATTTGACAGCTCATAGTCAAACACACATACACTGCACACAGAAAGTAAAAAGATTTCTATTCAATACAGGATAAACCTTGTAATAGTGAAGAAATCAAATGTTTGACTATTTGAAAAATACACCTGTGCTAGCCAAAACAAACAGCACTTAAAACCATCCAAATGCAATTTAAGCAAATATTACTGTCTGGTTTTATGTACTTTTCTGTTTTACAGATATAGAAGTTTTGTCCAGGGTCTCAAAATGTTCTAGAGTATACAGGTAGCACCAAGAAAAAATATCATGATAGTATAACCGCTAATGATATAAATTAAGAGATCTCATCTTTATCCTGTAGTACTGCACGATAAAATAAAAACAAAAATATCACTTATACGACCAGATCACATTCACATTACAGAAACTGAGGTCCATGGTGTCCTGGATTTACCTTGCAGAGTGCTGCACTACTTATTTAGCAAGAGATGAGGGCCAGATTACAAGTGGAGTACTATCATTTGTGCGTGAGCGATATCGGATTTTCGTGTTAGTTTGCGCCAAGTTAAATTGTGCTCGTATTACAAGTTGAAAGTAAATGCAAACGAGTGAGCAAAATCGTGATTTACGCTAGAATGATTACCGCTACCTCAGAGCTCTGGTTTTAAAAAAACTAAAAAAAAAACCTAAAAAAAAAAAAAAAAAGTGTCACAAAACACATAAAAAATAAATTAGTTACACATAATACTAATAAAATATATTGTACACAAAAGTAATAAAGGTTCAAAATATATGAGATCTCAGGTGTTGGGGGGGGAAGGCAGGCAAAGGGCTTTAACATAGAGATATACACATACATGGTTAAAAAAATAAAAATAATAAAAAAAAAAATATTATATATAATATATATATATTTAGAGAAAATAAGAAGCAAACGTGTGAAAGATACAAAGCCTATTATTACTGCTTCCGATTTTTCTCTCAAATATTTTTAAGCGCAACGCTTCTGTCCTTCATTCCCCTAAGATTTATTTCATCCTATTTTATTCTTTCACAGATCATATATTTCACTACCTATAGCAATCTAAATTGTCATGAACTCAATATTTCATAGTCACATCCAATAAAGAATACTTTATAATTGACTTTTCCCCTCACTATCTAAATAAATAAAAATGCAGATATTATGATGCTACACAGTTACATTTTAATCAAGCGTAAGCTTGTTTACCAAACCAGTCTGTGAAGTTTGTTATCAGCAACTAAACTGTATGGCAGAACAACACTTCCTGCCCGTTACACTTTATATCATTTTTACACTATTTACTGACCCTTTAAATAGTTCCTACTAATCTACTTCTCTAACACAACTAAATACTCTTATTTTTATTAAGAAACTAAGCTCATTTATGAAAATAATTATTATGGAAATTTGGGGGAATGTGTTGAAGTGGATAATAAACAACAAGCATATGCGTAGCTGTATTTGTATACTAATATTTTCACAGTGTACTCCCCTGCTCATGCACAGAAAATTGCATGTGCAATTAAAAGAGGTAGCCTGTAACAAAGTATGGTATGGTCTGCAGTGGACTACCGTGTCCAAAATGTGGTGACGTTGCAGATGACATTAGAAGATTGACAGTGCAAATATGTGAGAGCAGCACATGCACATAAAAGCTCTACCTAGGTAGCCCTCCATTATAGGACTTGCATGAGCCTAGAAGTGGGTTTTGAAAAGGATTGCATTTTTAAGTCAATAAGATGATATTTGATTATTTTACTTAAAGGCAAGGTAAACTTGTGTGCACTAGCTAACTATTTCTGAAATATCATTAAAAATTAGCATAAGTTTCATTCATCATTTTCAATCGATCTCTATACCCGCAATTCTTATTTTTAAAACTTCATACAGCAACGATTCCTCGGCCGCCCGACTTTTCTATAAAAATGATTCACACTTCTCTAACACTGTGTCCTCCAATCATTGCTTTCTCCACATGGTGGTGAACACAGCATATCGTACGTCATAAGAGAGCAGAGCACATGTGTCCGACTGTAATCCTCTACACTACCGCGCTCGTTCACGAGTCATGTTCATGAGAAACATTTGAGAAAAAAACGGGAATTATGGAAATATTGTCCTACAGATGAAATCACGGAAAATAAGGTAAAACAGTCTGTCTGATACATTGAATACAATGTATCTTATGGAAGTTGCTCATAATTTTTTTTATCCGTGAACGCGCAAAATGCAGACGTCGATAGCGGGTGGGTTGGGTCTCTACAATGAGACAAAGAAAAGCGGAAGTAGAAGTGGGGAGGAGTTTTAGACGAAATGGTAGGGATAAAATAATTTATCTTCAAAATACGTTTTGAAAAGTTAATAAAAAGCTAGTGACTGCATTTCAGTGTTAAATAGCACACTATAGGTGTTTTCAAATGTACCTAAACTTTACCTTTCCTTTAAGCTCGCCAATGCTAATTTTTGGGGGGCTTACTGTCTCTTTAACCCTTTGAGTGCCAATGACGGCTCTGAGCCGTCGCAGAGTTTCCCACTCAGGTGCTAACGACGGCTCAGAGCCGTCATTAGCACCCTTCCACCTTGAGGGAGATCTGGGGGTTCGCACCCACTTCTACCCCGGCGATCGGGCCTGTATAATGACAGGCATCACCGAGGCTTAGCGTTTGGTGAAGTCACCGTGCAACTATATTAAAAAAAAAAACACAATGGACAATATAGGGAAAGGGGGCATGCTGCTTAGAAGCCTGTATCTTAAGCATCTAAGCAGCTACAGACCCCCAAGACCCACCGCTGGGTGGTCTTGGGGATCTGAAAAGAAAAGAAAAAAAGTTAACAAAAAACATTTAAAAAAATTAAAATCCCTCAAATGTGCTTAGCACCCAGGTGGGAAAGTGCTTAGCACTCAAAAGGGTTAAACAGATTTTTTTTTTTTTTTGTTTGTTTTAGCACATTTAATTGCTCCTCCTTTATTGAAAATATATGTATTCCATGCATCATTAAAAAGGTTTACATTCTATTTACATTAAAGTACATCCAAATGCAATGCCTTTAATGATGTTTTTAATAAAACAATGTTTATTCAGCTGATCTTAAGGTTTCTAATGTTATGACAGACAATATGTATAATAATTCAAATCTCTTTTTGGTGGACAGTTTGATCAAGCAACTCAAAGGCCTCTATAAAAATAGAATATCTTTTACCTTTAAATAGTGGACTTCATGATTTGTTGCTTCAGAGATTAATGATGTGGTGCCCGAGGTAAAACAAAAGCAGTGTTTTTTGCATTTTTGAGTTACTTATTTTTCAAGTGAAGAATCCTACAGAGGTAGCTGCTAAATTGTAGTGAATTAACATAATTCATAAGAACTACGGAATAAATCCTCTATTGCACAAGTCCCTTTGAGTGGATCCGTCCGTTTGATGGAATATTTATGTACATATTTGGGATTGCACCCAGGGCACTAGACAGCATTGCAGTAAAGCGAGTGCTTAACCCCAACCCCTATGAAATATATAATATATATAAATATATATATGGGGTTTTTTTTTTAAGCCGCGATTGCAATTTAATCGCGATTTTCTTATAAATTACTATAACACCTTCATTTTGCATTAAAAAGTTTATTTAACACTACAGATTCTTAATGTACATGTTTCTCAATGTCCAATATACACTCTTGGAGCATAAAAATACAAAACAAAAAATAGTTAAAATAATATTTGCTGCCTGTGATGTGATTAAATAGTAGCCACTACCCAGTTATTAGGTCTTATGACACACAACATTGTCATGTTTTCTTGGACAGTGGTATGCTTAACATATGAGCCACATACACATATATATATATATATATATATATATATATATATATATATATATATATATATATATTATTTTTTTTATTATTTTTTTTAAACATTGACTGAAAATGAGCCCTGCTCCTTTCCAGGAATCCAATACAGGCACATAGCAGTAAGGGTGGGGGCTGCTCCTTTCAGAAATGCTGTGCCTTGCTGATATCAAATACATTGTAGATGCAGTTAAGTTAACCCAGCAGCAGAGGGGACTGCTGTTTTAGCCTTTTTGGCAGCCGTAGGGTTAACTGCATCTGCTATGTATTTGAGCCGTTTCTCAGAGAGCAGGAGATTGTGTGGGAGGTTCAATAATAATTACATACCCTAAGTTTCAGACTGCAGACATCCCTAGGGGGAAAGTGGCTTTCCCTCCTCTTCATTCCTGTATGGGCTCTGCTTTTAGACTTCTAGATTGATCGGCTGGCCAGCTGCTACTGAGCAAAAAAGTAAACCCTTAAAGGTAGATTAAAGCAACTCTACAGAGTGTGGTTTCCCAAAACCCACACTAGAAATTGATAAGTATGCAAGATTAGAGTGCACTAAACAGCTCTACCTATAATCTAATTACACTATATTGGATATCAAGATAGAGTATAAAATGATATAAGTAAAATTCTATTACAAACAATACAAAAAATGAAAACAAATTAAAATATATAAACACTATTAGGTTTTATTACACAAATAAAAACACATATATAAAGTGCACCTTATTTCATAAATACTATAGTCAAATTAGCAATTTAAAAATCCTATTCATTGAAAAAAGCTCTCAAGATCCAAAGATATCTCTCCAGTTAGTTGTACTCAGTATTTAATTGTATTAACTTTGTTGCAAAAGATTATACTGAGAAACATTTGTCAAAATTGAATGTCAATAAATTGTCCTCAGTCTTAATGTATCGTTTATACTTGTAGAAATCTCTTCAGTGGAAAAAACACCATAAGAAATAAACTTATAAAAAAGTGTCAGTTTCTTGCTGTGGGGTACCCCTTATAATGGCGGTTACTGTTATGTTCAAGATCAAATAGTTGTTAGCGATATATCCTCTGTTCACATATATAAATGAAGATGTTTTTTGGTCTTTTAATCCCAAATGAAAAGGTGTAACATCACTCACCAGAATCCGAAAGGCTTACGATAAAGTTACCTTTCCCCGGGTCAGCTTTCTCCTTGCGGCGGTGTATGGCGTTTTTAGGTTAGCCGTTACTTTGGCCGTGACGTGTATACCCTCACGTGACCTCTTTGTCGCACCAATAGCCTTGCCGGGTTGCCGGTGTAGGTGATTTCAAAAACCTTAGTATAGTTCTTTTTTTCTTCACAAAGTGCTACCAGGAGCACAAAGTATTTGTTTTTAAGGTATCCGCTTGTTCTTACTGTGGAATTCCGTCTCCCACACAAGTTACTGTTCAACAGGAGTGAGCAGGAAAAAACTCAGTTACCGAAGCTGGCCAGCCAAACTGATCTTGTCCAGTATCATCTACGCGTTTCAGTAGAAGTGCTTTTGTCAAGATCAACTGCACCCTGTCAGGGAGTCTTTTATGCCGGAATTCTTAAAGGGAAAGTTATTTCACTCTCTTAAAGGGACAAATAATTTCTTTTTGTTTCAGTTTCTTACTGGTGTTTATCCTCGGTGGTTATGAGCATTAAATCTTTTTGGTAGAGATATCTTAATAATAGGATATTAGTTGTTATAAATATATAAAAAAATATATGAAATAACTAAAAAATTCTATTATAAATAAAAATATATTATTTAATGCACGTTTGTATTTACAATTTTCATTGGTTTAATGAATACTATGGTAAGATTATTTAAACTAAATCCAATACAAAGTGCTAATGAAAAAATTTCTAAAATACAATAATAAATTTTCAACTAAAAAATATATAAAAAATATATAAAATATAAATGACAGAGGTAATCCATAAAATTTAGGTTAATAAATAGTATAATTAATAATAAATTTAATGTTTTAACTCATAATTTGAATAAGTCTGAATTTTATATACATTTTATGTATGTATATCAGCTATTA